>NC_056739.1:437003883-437028883 GCF_019279795.1 Protopterus annectens
GGTGGAAAGGTTCTGTAGTTTTATATTTGTTTCACTAGAATCTTTAAAAGCTCCGTGCCTTTGGAATAGAACGTTATATACATTTAAAATGATCTTGTTTTGCCTGTTACGCCAGGCGACTAAATGCCGACAGCAGCATTTCTAACTGTGATATGAGTGACAGCTCATTTGATTACGCACTCGGGGCAGGTATTATAATTCATTTATGCTACACAAAAATGTGCTGCATAAGCAAAGACCTGATGTTAATTAACTTACCTGCTGATGCCATACATGCATTAAAATACATGTAGGATTTATTTGCTCATGCTTAAACTTTACAGAGGTCTATAAATAGAGAATATGACATGGTCTGTATCATATCAGTTAAATTTTCTTAAAAGGTCAGTTTTATTTTGATAAATTATCCTTTGTGATACCATGACACAGACAGCAAAAGGCCAGCATCATTAGAAAATAAATACAAATGTCTGAAAGAATATCTTTAGTCTGTTCATGTAATAATTTACTTATATTTCAAATATGCCAGCAGTTTTGCAATGCTATAAAAAATTACAGCAGATGCACATAATTGTATGCTTGCCTCAGTGTATCCAAAAGTTACAGAAATTAAACTTTTTTTTTTGTCATTTGGATGTAGCAACGGCTGAGAGCACTTTGTCTTCTTTGAGAAAAGACACTCAATGACCCTATCATGACTCAGCTATAAGTTTAGGCAAGCTGGGAAATTACCTGCTAGGAAAGCAAGGATGGGATCTACACCAGAGAATGAATGTACCAGTATTTAATTAATAGTGTTATCAGCAAGACAGTCCTGAGACCGGAAAATACCTCATGGTGGGGAGAAAAATGTAGCATATATTTTCTTAGAGATGACAGATTGATATCTTTACAGAGACAAGAATATAAACCTACAAATATTATTTTGCATCTCAAGAGAGCTGTTAATACAAAAAGTGGGGGTGATGCATGTGGGGCTACCACATACTGAAAGTCTAGCTCAGCTCAAAGACTTAGTTCTAAAAGGGGTAAGGATTGAGATACATGTAGGGGGGGAGTGACTGAAACCAGTGGGTTACCTAATCTGAACAGGTCTACTAAATTATTTTCAAACTTCAGTCATGGACAATTCAGAGGCAGCACCAGTTTCAGCACAAAGCTGACCATGATTATTCTTGGTATCAAAACAGCACTGGCCAAAGTTTGACAACTGATTTTATAGACAAGTCATCACACCTAAGGTATACATTCTAGGCAGTCAGGTCAGGAAAGGTACTGAGTTGTCACATGATCATCACTTGGTGAATTGTGTCATATGGCCCAACTGAATAGTGAAGGTGTCCAGAGAACACCATACAGATGTTTCTTTGTATAATGTTCATCTCCTGCTACCCAAAAAGCTTCTTTCTTTTACTAGTGGAGGTTGAGAATATGGATGTGGATACACCCTGCTCAACACAGTAGTTGAGTTGGCAGCAAAGAGCTATGGCCAGTAAGTGGTCACTGTTTGCTGAGATACAAGCCCAACCCACTGAAGAACATCAGCTGTTATGGATGTCATCATGTTAAAAAAGAGGCCCTCTGTGCTGTGCTAAAAGAGTGATTGCAGATATGACTGATGAATGCCACCAAGCCAAGAAGGCAGCAATCATGAAAAAGAAGGCTATGGTGTGGGAGGAGGCTGGCCATGAAGAATGATTTTCAGTAGCCTTAGAAAGGTTCTGGCAAACTGTTCATTGAGTTTGGAGAGGGGAGCGGTGCAGGGCATTGCTTAGGAAGTTCTCAGCAAACATGGAGAAACACTGACCTCAAATGGGCACACCGCTAGCAATAGGAAGGAACACTCTGAGGAGCTGCTGAACCCTGGAACAGGGAGGCAGAGTTAGAAATATCTATTGGGTTTGGGTGCATTTTTGCAAATGAGGTCACTCTAAAGGTTGCAAGGCTGCATGAGTGGATGAGAGATGACCAGGAATCCCAAAGGAGCCTGATGCTGATGAGGTGTTATAGTTATTATGCTTTTTCAGTATTGCATGGAAGATGTAAGTAGGAATTTTACACTGGCAAACTGAGCTAATCATCACTTTGTTTTTTAGTTAGAGACAGGAAGGTGTATTCCACTGCATTCAGAAATTTGTACAGAAAGAAGAATGCAGGAATGGCACTTCAGGATTGTGCCTGGGGCACATGCTCCCTATACCCCACCCTTGCTATGCTACTGCTCTTCCCCAACAATCAAGGCCTGTACTGCCCCATGAATGCAGCAGTACCCTTCTGAGACTGAGCTATTTCCAAAAGCAGTGGGCCAAAACCAGAGGGGCCCTTAGAGGATGAGTACACAGCAGGTCTAGAATAAGAAGACATGAGGCTGTGAAAGCTCTAGATGGCATTCCTGCATAGTCTTCTTTCCAGATAATTACACTCAGATATCATCTTTTGCTTCCATATGAACAAAAAAAGTCAGCTTGAAGATGCATTTACAATTATCCATTCAATGGTCAATGTTTGCCTTAAAAAGTGAGGGCATCTCTATTTTGTATGTAATAGAGGATTATTACAGAGATGGGAGAAACACTGAGTAATAAATCTGCCCCTCTAGTGTGTCTTATTTATATCCAGATCTTGGTTTTAGTCTTTACTTTGAACATCTGTGGAGGAGTTTGAGCTTGAAGAGTTTTGAGTCCCTAAGAGTGTGGAATGTTATTTGTAAATCAATGCAGAGGAGTCTGTAATAGAGTAGCAGGACAGAGCTTCAAGCTTCTATTGGTAGATGGTGATTTTTTTTAGTTAAAAACCTATAAGGTCTTTCTAGCTGCACAATATATTTCAATAGGTACAGGTACATACTTAAAGGGGCATTACATTCTATAATTGGTTTGATCAAGACAGGGTACAGGGAAAAAAAATAACTTCTTTTAATCAGAATGAGATACCTTCACTTACTAACTGGGCTAGATAGAAGGATTTCTTGACTACTGGTATGTGGTGGTCAAAGAACAGGCAAGTGTCTACAGAGGTGATGAGATATCGGTCAACCTTATCAATACGGAATGCAGTGCTGTCAAGATTTGCTTAACAAAGTTGACGATGCTACACTTCTTTACATTTAATTTAATCTCATTTTTAGTACACATTTGATTTGTATGGTCTACTCATTGGCAAATTTAGTTAGCTTTATATTTGAGTTAGTGGACTGCAGATCAAAGAAGTTGGTGCTGAACAGAAAGGGTCCCATTACTGAGACCTGAAAATACCATTGGCTAACTTGGCCACTGTCTGGAATTTGCCCTTTCCTTCACTGTAGTGCGATCTCAGAGTTAGTATATTTAGTTAGGGGGGAGGGGCACAGCCCCCACATTGGAGGGTGTGGAGGGCGTAGTCCACCACCTTGGCAGGTTTTAAATTTGTGGGTATTTTTGCGATCACTCGGTTAGCCAGCCACTTGCATGCCCTACTTAAAATCTGCCATTCGATGAAGAGCGGCTTCAATAAATAGTTGTTCAACGAATGGGTATTCACTGAATACCCATTCGATGAAATGTCATAGACCCAGATTAAGCCTGGGATAAGCGGAATATCAGCACTATCCTATTCTCACTAGACAAAATATCAAAAAGTATCCCAAGTGAACAAAACTTTTGCACAACAAACAGTACTACCAGATCAGTAATAAATTCACTTTAAAAGTATATAGATGGAATGGGATTAAATAAAAAATACTTCCCTGATATCTTCAGGAATAGTAGCAAGTTCCAGTCCAGTTAAAATTAGTCAATCCAGTACTCTATAGCAAGCAATTTCAGCACAGAGCAGCTCAGCCAAAGAGTCTATCACCTTCTGCTATGCAGCGCAATTTAAAAGTTACACTTAAAAGTCACAGCAAGTCAGAAAAAAATGCAAATTAATCCTGGAGCAAGCAGAACACACAGATCACCAGCACATTTCCTATTCTCACTAGAAAAAAGCCAAAAGTGTCACAAATTAATAGAACTCTAACACAGTAAACTATTTTTAATAGATTCACAGTAAATGTACTTTAAAAGCACACAGATCTAAATGGGTGAATTAAAAACATACCTCCCGAATGCCTATGGGGCTAGCAGCAAGGTCAGATCCGGTTAAATCTCAGCCCAGTAGCACTGTGTAGCACTAATATTTTACTGCTCTGTAAGAAAAATTGGGATTTTATCTGTTGCTCATTTTCAGTGTTTTCAGCACCACTCCTGTAATATATTGTCAAATGGTTTTACCTGTCAGGATATGTGCATATGTCTGGTAAAGTAAGGGCATGTTGTTACTAAGAATTACAGTTTTAGGAGTAGTATAGCACAAAGCATGACTTTGTTATAATAACTACAGTCAGACAACACATCTGCATTTTTCCTGCTCAGAATACATTGTAGAAGTCTATCCTGATGATAAAGATATGCTTGAGAAAGACAGAATTTCTATTTGTTATAACCTTTAGATTTTAGAAAGAATGTATTTCATCAAGGTTTGTTTTATGTCATTTATCATCCTACCTCCTTAGGGGTTACAGCAGAGAAAGTTGTCTAGCTAACTCCATTATTTAATTTGCAAGCACTGTTTCTAACTTAATGTATGGCATGTATCTCTGCTGGAAAAAAATAGTGATCCTGCTAAAGGCATATAATTTTTTTTTTCATTTTGGTCATTAGTTTAACTGTATCAAATGTAGTAGTTCTAGATACACATCAATATTTATTTTCCTTTGATATTCTTAGCATTCCTTTAGTATACAGAATAGCTAACATTTGACTGGTAACCAAAGATGCTGCAGTCTTACTACAGAAAAGTTAGATGACTCTTCCAAAGTGACAAAGGCAATGGAGAACACTGGACTGTGGTAGTGCGTTTGCCTACTGCTTACAGTCTTACAACAGAAGCATAGCTTGACAGCGCAACATAACATCATCCACAGCTGACATAATATTCAAAATGTTATCAACAAAAATTTACACTTACGTGAAAGATGACATTTTGTAGCACTGTAAAACAAATTATGCAATAATTGATCTTCTTATGAAAGCTCAGCAATTTGGATAGTGCTGAATGTGTTCCTTAGAAATGTACTGTACTTTTATAAGAGAAGTAAAAACAAAATAACACGTATAATCATATCCATCATATTTTTCCTTGTCCCTGTTTAAATCACTGGGAATTATAGTGAGTGTATTATGGTATTTATTGTAGTATCATAAATATCACTCAGAAAATGTATTTTAATGCAAAACATGTTGTGCTAGTGTTTTTTAAGTTAAGTACAGTATTACACAAAAAAAAAACAGAAAGAGGAAGTTTTTAAAGGTTATGTGGGGGGGGGTTGTTAGTTTGGGAATGGTTACTCTCTGCTCTATCACAGACATTGGAGCCAGACCAAGGGAAAATTTCCAATTTGCAAAACAACCTCAAAGGACAGATAACCAGCAAAACAACAACAGAAAGGCCAGAAAATCCCCCAAAAAACCTTTTAATAAAACAATATTTCCAATTTCCCCATCCACTGGACAAGGTTACGGATGGACTCTACTTCACATGGATGGGAAGCTTGTTCCAGAGCATAGGCATCCCCTGAAAAACATCTGTCACTCCAGAATGTCTATTTATGCCAGAAGCAAAATGTAAATCCTTGGATCTAGTGATTCTGTTGCTGTTCATTTTGCATATGTGTAAAATGTCCATCAGAGCTGGATGCAAAGATTCTTATATGCTAGACATAGATAGCCTCTCAGTAACCTGTAGATGACCAAGTATAGACATAAGACTTTAAGGCAATCCATATAGGACAATGTGTTTATACCATGAATGTTCATGGTAGGGGACCTCTGTGGGCATTCCAGCTGTTGCATATGTCTGGTCAGGTACATGCCAAAGGGGGCTTTATACTCAATGATGAGTCTGATAAGGGACAAAAAAAGTGGCATGATGACTTTCTTAGACCTGGATGCCATGCCCTTATTTATAAGTTGCGTGACATAGAATGATTTTTTCACCACCTTGGCTACATGCTGGTCAAAGTCCTGATTACTGTTTATATATGTTGCCAGATCCCTGACTACTGGGTCAACTCTTAAAGGTGTCTTATCGATGGAGTAATTAGCCTGGATGGCAGTTTTCCAAAACTGCACTATAATGCATTTCTTTGCATTGAATTTTAAACTGTAACTTTGCCACCAGACATTTGTCTGTGCTAGAATCTCTTGTAAGATGTTTCTGTCATAGGAGGAATCTATGACAGCTCCCAATTTGCAGTCATCTGTGAACTTGGTCAGCCAAAGGCCCTTGATATTGGCCTTTACCACCAAGATGTAGATGTCAAATAGTGATCCCAGCCTGGTCTCTTAGTGAAGCTGTCTCATTAATCCTTGCTTCCTGGGTCCTGTCTGTGAGCTCCCTGGCAATCCAGCAAGTTATTTAAGAATTTATTTACAGTTTGGTGAGTTTGTCAACTATACCCAAGTAAGATATTGTATCAAACACCTTAGCCAGGTCCAGGAAGGCAGTATGAAACATTTTCCCCTCATGCATTGCCTTAGTGAATTTCTCAAAGAAGTCCAACAGGTTTAGTAAATGTGACCTTCCCTTGACTAAGCCAAAACTGGGTCAGGTTCAGTGTCTGAAGGTTGCCTATGTCTTTGTTGACCATAAAAATTAATTCCGTGGCTTTGCATATTAAACTATTCAGAGTAATGGGTCTGTAGTTTCCGGGATCAGTTTATGTTCCACCCCTGTGAAGTGGGCTAACCATTGCAGTTCTCCATTCTGATGGTACAAAGTCTATCCTGAGGCTATAGTTGAAAAGTGACTCAAGTGGTCCTTATAGGTCACATTTTAAGCTATTTAATAGGCATCCAAGGATACTGTCAGGCCTCATTGAGGCTGTGATTTTGGCCTTAGTCAGCACTGCTAATGGTTGGGATGGGGTATGCTAAAAGGTATTTCATAGGGGGAGATAAGGGAAGGATATGGGGGCTGAAATTTGAGCTGAATGTGACAGCCAGCAGATTTGTTATTCCGTTCTGCTCAGTGAAGGTGGCACCACTGAGTATTTGTTCAACATAGTGCTCTGTGCAGGCTTTGAGGTTATATACATAGCTGTAGAAGGCCTTGTGGTTGGCTTTAGCCATCGAGGCTATCTTGACTGTGTAATTGACCTTGCTGGACTTATTAGTATTCTTAATTATCTGTTTAGTTTAATTAAAGAGCTCTTATCATTATGGGAGTTGCTCTTCCTGATTTTAGCATGATTTTTTTTCCTTTTGTTATATACCCTATTAAGTTTAGTATTCCGCCAGTGTGGTTTGCTTTTAGACTTTGTTTTGTTTGAGCTTACTTGTAATATGTAAAGTAGCATCTATACAGCCATTTAGATGGTTATACAGGGTCTGTGTAAACAATTCCATATAGGTTGCTGTGAACTCTGGGATAGGAGGGGCATTTAATTTTGACAAATTATAGAATGTAGCGTGCTTTGGAATAGTTCCTAACTGTTGCAAGGTCTCCTGGTGTTACAGAGTTGATTTTTATTTCAAAGGAAACAGCTTTGTGGTGTGATCTCACCAGTGAGGAGGTGACACGGGGGGGGGGTGCTTGGGGCTTAGAAGCAGTCAGCACTCTCTCATATCGGTGAGTACCAGGTCCAGTATGTTTGAACCTCCGGTGGGTGTGGCCAAGAGTATTTTTGTTAATAAAGTCCAGGAACTATTGTGTTCACAAGTATAAGGCAGTATATGTTTCCCAGTCTGCAGTGGGGTAGTTAAAGTCTCTCATGAAATGGGTATTTGGTTTAATCGTGAGTGTCTCCAGTAGGTCTAGGTATGAGATATGGGATTCTTGGAACCTAACGGGTGACCTATAGCTTGCTATGATATGGTATGGGACTTTCTCTGTGGTGATTTGTACTTGGATAAACTTCAGAGCAAAACATTGTTTAATAGGTTCATAGGTTCATACTAGGCTATCTGCCCTAGGGCATTTATAAGCCCAGCCAGAGTGTGTTTGGCTTTCGCTACCCATTTTAAATGAATTTTGCTATGGCCTTTTTCGAGGTTAGTATACTGTGCCTCTGTCTAACAGTGACACAGAAGTGATACCCGGGGTAAACCTACTATCTCCCATCCACTCATCAAGATTCCTCTTGAAGAGAGTCAATGAGGGACTCTGCCTAACCTGGACTGGGATTTTATTCCAGAGTGAAGGGAGCCTCTGGGTTATGAATCTGTCCCTCCAGCATGTCCTATTTATTTCAGTGTTGAGGTTCAAGTCTCTCGAGTGCGTAGCTCGATGGGATTTGGATTTTCTGAGGTGCAGCATGTCCATTAATTCCGGGTTGGACATGGCTTTATACGTCAGGCACAGATCGCCTCTGAGCAAGCGGTATGCCACTGAGTAGAGCTGGAGTTTCTTTAACCGGGCAGCATATGGCATCTGTTTGAGCCCTTTGATCCTCTTGGTGAGGTACTTTTGGGGTCTTTCCAGTTGCTGCAGGTGTCTGGTAAGGGACATCCCAAAAGGGGCATTGTACTCAATTATGGGCCTGATGAGGGATGAGTAAAGAGGCACGATGACCTCCCCTGATCTAGATGTGAATCCCTTCATGATTAGGTGGGCTATATAAAATGTTTTTCTAACCACTTTGGCCACATGGTTGTCAAATGAGAGATTGCTATCAACTTGGGTCCCCAGGTCCCTAATTACTTCTTCCATACTTAATGGATTACTACCTATGTAGTAATTTGTGGGCACTTTGTTTTTGCCAAAGGGGATGAATATACACTTTTTGGCATTTAGCTTGAGGCCATGGCTCTGGCACCAGTTGTCTGTTTCTATGAGGCCCTTTTGTAGGATGCTTGTGTTGGCTGGAGAGTCGATTATGGTGCCCAGTTTGCAGTCATCTGCGAACTTGGTCAGCCACAGTCCTTCCGTGTTAGCCTGTACCTCCGAGAAATATATACCGAACAACAGAGGTCCCAGGACTGAGCCTTGTGGGATGCCACTTGTAACTGGTTTGGAGTCTGACATGGCTCCAGCAATTCTAACCATGTGGGTTCTGTCCATGAGCCAGTTTGCAACCCATCTAGTGACATAGGGGTTTATATTTAAGCTGGTGAGCTTATCTATAATGCCCGAGTGTGGTATTGTATTGATGGCTTTTGCAAGGTCCAGGTAGGCTGTGTGGACCACCTTCCCCTCGTCAATGGCCTTGGTGACTTTTTCAAAGAAATCGACCAGGTGTAAGAGGCAGGATCTGCCCTTAACAAAGCCGAACTGGGTAGGATCCAGTGTCTGTAGGTCCCCAATATCTTTATTTATGAGGTCCATGATGATCCTTTCCATAGCTTTGCAGACCAAGCTAGTCAAGGTTATGGGGCGATAGTTTTCAGGATCCGTTGAGGCACCACCTTTGTGGAGAGGGACCACTGTTGCTGTACGCCACTCTTTGGGTACATATCCTGTAGTAAGGCTGAGATTGAACAGTAGTTTTATGTTTGGGTTTAGTTCTTCTTGGAGTTCATGTAGGACACAGCCTGGGACACCGTCTGGTCCCATTGATGCTGTGTTTTTTTGCTTTGGAGAGGGCGGCTCTTAACTGAGCATCTGAGATGTCAGGGGGGCAGCACTCTGCTGGGATAGATATTTGCCCTTTTGGTGGGGAAGGGGGGGGGGAGTTTGCACTGAACCTGTCAGCTAGGATGTTGGCAATGTCTGTGGGTTCGGTGTATTTTTTGTCATTTTGGACTAATTCTGAGCATATTTGGGAATTCTCACCCAGGTTCCTAACATAACTAAAGAGAGCCTTGTGATTATCCTTAGTGTCCTGTGCAATTTTTCTCTCGAAGCTGGCCTTAGACGATTTTATGAGTGCCCATAGTTTTTTGCTAATACTGATCAGAGATGCCTTCCCTTTTTGGGATTTTGCTCTATCCTGTAGTAGCTTCCTCCTTCTATTGTATAGTTTGTTTATGGCTGGGGTCCACCAGACAGGACGCCTAACTTTGGAGGATTGAGTCTTGATTTTATTTGGGATTGCATGATCCATGCATTCCTGAAGGTGTTCATAGAATACGTTTATAAAGGATTCTGCGGTCTGGACCGTATTTTCCACAGGCCTAGGGGCTTTGAAGGATTCCACCTCGGTTTTGAGGAGTGTGAAATTTGCTTTAGAGAAGTTTTTCACTGTGGTTTTCTGGAGTTACCTAGAGTTATTCTTTTTGCTAATGTAGATCAGCAGTCCTCCACTTTTTGTCCCTGTCTGTACAGTTGATGGTCTAAATATGTGAAAGGCACTGAAGCCTTGCACTGCCAGAATACTGTCTGTGGATTTAAACCATGTCTCAGTAATGGCACAGATGTCTGTATTCTCCAGAGTGAGGAGAGCTTTTAGGATGTGGAGTTTCTTGTTTAGGCTCCTGGCATTGAGCAATAATACTTTTAGGTTTCTATGGGTTTTATTTGCTATGTTGGTAGGTTTGCCAACTTGTCATTGCCTAAAAAAGGCTTGAAGGGGTTGGATAAAGTTTTAGCCAATATTCAGACATCTAGGTTAGACAGATACAGACTGTCCTTTACAAAGGAATGTGGTTTGTTAACCATGCCCTCCCTTGCTGACAAATATTGAATCTCCCTGGAAAGACCCCAGAAGCTAAGACAATATTGAAGTCAATCATCTTTTGTACATACTGTGGCATCATCCTTGGTGAGCTTAGAATTCTGTTCAATGTGAGGCACATACCCCTGCCTAAGACACATATTCAGAGAGATCAATAATGTCTCTCTTTATATAGTCCAGGGAGGTACATCTTAGGTCAGTGCCCACATGGACAATGATAGAATCTTACTGGTACCTGCTGTGTAGTGACTTGAGTCTCCTACGTAAAGAATCCTGGGTAATGTGTTTGCTTGCCTTATGGGCTTTACTCTTATAGGTTCGTAGGTAAGTACTAAGCTAGCAGCCCTTGCAGGCCATTTTAAGCCTAGTCACTTTCTCTCTTTGTGCTTGAATTAACCTATTCCATTTGGTTAGAGAGTGGCCATACCCATTCTATTGTTGATAATTATATATCACCACTAATGAGAGAGAGCTGGGATCATACCATAAATAATCTGAGAGGACCCCATGCATGAGATAGAAGAATTAGGAGCGGCTACCGTCCATTAGTAGTACCAGGGTAGTCCTGGGGTAAATTTTCTGTTTCCTATCCGTAGATCCAAGTTGTACTTGAATATCAATAAGGATGAACTTTGTTTTATGTGGATAGGGGAGTCTGCTTCAGAGCGGAAGTATTCTCTGTGAGATATACTTATCCATCCAAACCATTCTGTCGATGGTGTAGAAGAGGTTTAGATCCATAGACTGAATATTTCTGATGCCATTTGACTTGCTGATGTGCAGTAAATCCACCAGTTTTGGATTGGAGGAATTCTTGTATGCCAGGCACAAGTCATTTCTTAGCAGACTGTATGATACTGAGAATAGTGACAGGATTTTGAGTCAGTAGAACATGTTGTTTAGGCCTTGCATCCTTTTAATAAGGTACCTCTTTGGGTGTTCCAGTTGTTGCATGTGTCTGGGTGGATATGTGCCAAAGAGGGCAATATATTCAGTGACTGGCCTATTGAGGACTAAGTAAATGTGGACAATAACATCCCTAGACCTAGACACAATCTCTTTGTTTATAAGCTTGTAGTGCAGAAGAATTTTCTTATAAAAATGAACACATCTTGCAGCTTTACTGGATGTAGACATGTGTGGAGTTTGGTTTTGCTTTTGGTGACTGTTTTACAGATTGCTGAGGTTAGGCATTGCCATTTACAGACTTAGGAGGCCTTTGATATTGGAGAAGATTGCTTTTTAGTGCCTCAACATAAGTTGGCCTGTGTGTGGTGGACACTATGTGTGGTTGATGCAATGTCTGTTTTCTTGACAACCTTGTTTGTATGCAAGATTTTTGCCTCCAGTGTAATTATGCATGTGTATCTCTTCCATACTGTCTTTATTTCCTTAAGGTTTAAATGGTTGTCTGTGAACATAAGACAACTGATACATTGCATCAGGATGCCCATAGCTATGGGGATATTTGGAAATTGCATATCACTGTTAACTGGACCTGTATTTGGGTGGGCTGCTGTACGCTGTGCACTGGGTATTTAGGCATGTGTTTCTGTACAGGGCACTGAAAGAGGGGCGGGAGAGACTTTGGAAGTCATATTAATTTAATGGGCAGAAGCCAGGGGCACAGACTTTTAAAGCCACAACAGGAAAATGGTAGAAGGGTTCAGAAAAACTTCATATTGCAACAAACAGACTTCCTAGAGGAGGGTCTAGTATTGCAGCTCTAGTCTTATGGTTAGAATTTCAGACACTTTAGCCTAATGTCTCAGTGGGGGCTGGGACAGACACAAAGAACAGGGGAAAAAACATAGCAAAGTAAACAGTAAGGCACTGGAATGCAACTACAATCAGGTAAATGATAAGGAAAAGTCTCTAGCAGCAAAACTGGAATATGAACAGCTATAAAATTACTGAAGCACAAATCCATGAGCAGAATTCACAATACTGCCATTACTTCAATCCCACCACAGACTACTGCACCAGACTATGCAGAAATTTGCCAGTAACACTGTTTATGGAAAAATTATGTAATAAATGACTAAATGAGGCTCAAATCTGGTAGTACTTTTCAGTTCTTCCACAAATGTAAATGAAGCTACAAGATTAAGGCCACAGAGAGGGTTGTAAATGCTAACAGCTAGCTTTAACAAGTACATCTACTCATGGAGAATAAAGTGCAGTATAATGTATAAACAATAAAATCTTGCAGTAATATACAGTCTTCTCACAACAACAAATGAAGCCACAAGAGAAGGGACCCAGAAGAAACTAAAAAAAATGCAAACAGATACGTTTTTTTTTTGCTAAAACATGAAAAATCGGAAAAGAACAAAATGTTATATATAAAAAGTTTCCTTATAAAGTCAAAAGACTGACAAGTTGTGATCTTTTTGAAAGATATATATATATATATATATATATATATATATATATATATATATATATACAAAATCTTTATAAAATATAGGGAGAAATTTTAAATATATATATATATATATATATATATATATATATATATATATATATATATATATATTATTATTATTTTTTTTTAATGTGGGTGTATACTTACTCTTCTATAAAAATATGGATGCTTCCCTGAGAACTTCACGTAGAGTATTCTCCACTGATTTCATTAAATGAACAAAGCCAACAATCTCCAGCAGGGAAACAACACTGGTCACAATCAGATTAGTGTGCTGTGCTAAAGCTTAACTTGTATAATGATAGGTGACCAATAGGGTATTGGCCTGAATGATAAAATATACAAATGGCAAACAGAAGAACGTATGGTCTTAATTATCTCGCACTGCTGCTACAAGTACTCTTATGGTATTAGCTCACATCTAAGTTGCTCATTGCTGCTTGCTGGAAACAATAAGTACCCTACCTCCCAGTAACACAGTTGTAGTAAATTATATAGCCCTTCCACAGCTTGATCCTAGTAAACCTCATAACCCTCCCAGAACCCTAACTCTAACCATAAACTCCCTCTTGTTCCCTAACCCCAACCTAAATACTCACTGCCTAAGCCTAAAACTTGCTCCCTAAACTTAAATTCCCTGATCATTCCTTAAACCTAAATTCCAATCTCATTTCCTAAATCTAAATTCCCCTCCTTCTTCATAATCCTAATCCCTAGTCCTGATGCCTATCTTTAACTCTAACCCCCCTTGTTGCCCACTAAACCTAAGCGCTACACTCCTACTTCTTCTTCACAGCTGCCAGCTTACTAGAACATGGCTAATCATTCAGGCAGCACACCCACTCTCTCTACATGGATACCATATTTTGTTCAAGTGCCAGAGGCAGGCCCATGTGAACTGCAAAGCACCAGAGTTCCAGGCTAAGAGACTGTGGTCTGAAAGCTGCCAGGACTTGAACACTTTGAGTAGATCTGTTTGCTTTTTTGTTACCAAAGAAAGTAAAAGTCAATGAACAGTCATTTTTTTTCTTGTCCACTTGATTCATCTTTATCTAATTACTGTGCTCTCAGTCACCGCATAGCAGTAGTAACTGAGAGGGGAGTTCTACGGAAGGGGCTCTCAGTCACCGCATAACAGTAGTAACTGAGAGGGGAGTTCTACGGAAGGGGCTCTCAGTCACCGCATAACAGTAGTAACTGAGAGGGGAGTTCTGTGGAAGGGGGCATGGGCAAGGATTTTTGGAACTGTACACCATTTTTCAAAAGGTATCCCCACCACCCACCAGTGTGGTCTCCCAAACCCAAAACTGCATGGGTAAGCAAAATAAATAAATAAATAAAATTAGTGAACCAGGCATTCTGAAAAATATCACTTTCTTATGACTGTGCATAAACATGTAAATGACCATCTTGATATGATGACCAAGCTCAAAGAAGCCATTATGGAATAGTGTTTTTGGCATCTTGGATATACTTCATGGACTTTTCTTTGCAGGACTGAGTTTGGCCTATTTTATTTGACTATTATATTTTACCTCTTCTTGATAGAAGTAGACAGGGTCAAGTAATTCTTTAAGCCAAGTTTTTGTTAGGGAATAATTCATAACATTGCACAAAATATTTTGATAAAAGTAAGTTTGGTTTGGTATATGTGACATATTCCTTACTTCATCCATGGTTCAGAGAATATGGATATGTCTCCTCAGTGTAGAAGGACGGGAGGTTGACATTGCTTTGCTACTTGCAAAACTGCACTTTTTTGTTTTGTTTTTGTTTACATTTGTTTACCAGGAAAGTCAGATTGGACAAAATGTCCCTTTTCAGTGGAGCCCCAGGGCGAAAAGCTCCACTTTTATAAATAACTGTAAGATACATATACAACATACAGATACAATTATTTATTCAATCTCAGATACAAGTACAAAATGAAAATACATGTTATACATTTCACTGATACAATCATATAGTCTAGATAGGATGCAAAGAATAGCAGTCCTGTGATTGTAGGTATAAACAAGCAAGTTAAGTATACATATGCTTAGTAGGGTATACTATTCAAATACAAAAATAACAGGTTGTGTTCTTTTAACTGCCTTAAGACACTGACTTCCTAGCAAGGGTTTGTGCAAGAGCAGGTCCATGATTCTGATAGGTGTGATTTGAGAAGTTTTTTTACAGTTGGAAGTGTTAGTAGTTGTTCTGATATTTAATGGCAGGGAATTCCAAGTTTTGGCTATGCAGTTGGAGTAAAGTGAAACTCCAACTGCATTATGAGGTTTGGCTATACTTAGGAAGGATTTGTTACTGGAACACAATACTCTGTTATTGGAGTAGTGTATTACTAGATTTTGAAGTACTGGTATATTTTCTGGCTGATTTAGTATTTGATGGAAGAAGGTACATTGAATATAAGCAAGTAGATGTGGTAATTCGAGCCAGGATAGTTGTTTTAAAGCCAGACAAAGATGGAATCTAAAATTTATTACTGTGACAAACTTTGAGATTTTATTATAGCAAGTTTCGAGTTTTGATAGATCAGATTTATTAATGTTTGTAAGACTTTGTGAGGCGCATAGTAGCGTAGAAATAAGATGAGTTCTTCCTATAATGGCCTTGAAGATTTATTTAGAAAGTGTTGATTTCTGTACAGGGTTCCTAGTTTTTTGTGAACTTTTTTATGGTCTGTGATATGTGTATGTCAAATTTTATATCATGGTCAATGACCACCCCAAGTAATTTGTTTGGGAAACTGGAGAAATAATTGTATGGTTTAATGATGAGATATGGAATAGTGGTTGGGTGTCTGCAGCTCTAGTTCAATAGAAGAATGTGAGTTTTGTTTTAATAGGGTTAAGTATAAGTTGTGCATTGTTTAGCCAAGATTCCACTGCATTGAATGACTGCTGGGTGATTTTTTGAAGTTTTTGTAGTTTGGGGTGGCACAAATCAGGGTAGACTCATCCACATATTGAACTATGGAGGCAAGTGGGGTGGCAGTAGGAAGAATGTTAGTAAAGATAATAAAAAGGAGAGGCTTCAAAATCGATCCCTGTGGAACTCCCAAGGTTATAGGCAGTTTTTGTTTCCATTTTACAGCTTGCTGGCATCCATTTAGTTATTACTAGAACCAAGTAAGTGCAGAATGGCTAAGTTTAAGTTCCGAGAGTGTATTTAAGAGTTGAGAATGGGAGACAGTATCAAACACTTTGGACAGATCAAAAACATGGAGGAAACAAAATTGTCATCGTTGTGATCATGGTTAATAATGTTAGTAAAGTTAATAAGGGCAGTGGTAGTGCTAGGATTAGGACAGAAACCATGCTGAGTGTTAGATAGAAGATTGTTGGTTTTTAGATAGTTCAAGATTTGTAAATGAATGCACATCTAAAGTATTTTTGATAATGCTGATAGTATAGCTATTGGCCAGTAATTTGATAATTCTGTCGATTTTCCACATTTATGTAGTGGATGATATGTGATACTTTCCACATTTTAGGGACTTGTTTTGAGATGGATCAATTTATTAATATGAATACTGAATATGATATTGCTTCTGCAGTGATTTTTAGATATCCAGCAGGTAGATAATTGACAACAAGTATAGTAGGTTTAAGCCTTTTGAGATATTTACCTAAGATGTTTATTGGGACAGGTTGGAAAGAGAAGTTATTGGGATCTAGTGTGGGTACTACATGAGTCTGGGTAAGGGATGAACAACTATTGTTAGTGTGGCCTAGTATGGATTCAAAGAAGTATCTGTTAAATTGTGAGACTATGTTGTTTTTCATACCAGTGAGTGTTGGGGAGGGAGTACTAGTACTGTCCTGGCTGTAGGATTTTTTTGATAGCAGTCCAGAATTTTTGTGGGTTTCTTTGATTTTTTTGATTGGACACTGCTATAGTAATTTATTTTGTCTTGTCTGATATGTTTTTTTAGATTTATTTCATAGTTCTAGACATGTTTGCTTGTTAGTTGTATTTTTTTTTCACCATTTTTCCCAGGCCTTTTCTCTAGTTTTTACAGAGATCTTGTTTCTTTGGTTAGCCAGGGGGCATAATTGAATTTTATCCTTACTGTTCTGGAGGGAGGAGGCAAGATGTTTAGGATATTGAGGAAGGCTGAGTTAAAGTATTCAACTGCAGTATCTGAAGGGAGATCTTTGAGAGGTGCCCAGTTGCATTTTTTAAACTAGTTATGAAGTCTTGGGGGATATTTTTTTTTTCTTATCTCAGATTGGGAGGTAAGTGGTAAGCTTATATGGATTTATTCATTGTTAGAGAATGTAAGTTGGAATATGTTCACTGAATCTATCTGGGAGACAAGAATGTAGGGATAAATGTGGCTTGTTTGTAAGGATCCAGTCTAGGACTGAATGTTAATTTGATATTTTGTCCACTTTAGTACAAGTTTGGATTGTTTGTGAGAAACCGTGTAGGTTAATGTAGTCAGAGGGATTTTAAGAGTTGCAGGAGAACCAGTCCACATTAAAGTCACCCATTATAATTGTTTCCTGAGAGAGGGGTATTGCTGTCTAATTTAGGATGTGTTTTGGAGTTGTCAGGTTGTTCCCAGGTGGGATTTAGGCTCCCACTATGTTCAGATGTTTCTTTGGATTAATTGTTAGTTTAGTAAACAGTTTTTTGATGTTGTTAAAGTTTGGGATGGTTAAGTCTAGAGTTTCTAAATTGAGATTGTTTTTGTATAGAAAATACCACTATTTCTTGTCTGTTGTCCATCTAACCTATAGCATATATTCAGTAGAAATTTGTCCTCCATTGGTCTCTATATATAGTTCTCTCACAAACTGTTCTGTGTCTTTTAAAATGTACTCAGATTTATCTATAAGGCAACGTAAATGTTTCTCTAAGTAAATGGAAATAGATTCCATGCACCAGTTTCTGCTAGCCACTATTGGTCTCATTGGTAGCTTCACCATACTTTTATGGAGTTTGGGTAGTCCTTGAATAATTGGTATAGTGGGATTCAAAATACTGAAAAAATTATATAATTCATCATCTATTAGGCCCATTCTTTTTAACTCAAAAAGTTCCTCCCCTATTTTCTTTATCATTTTAGAGACATCAGAAAAAGAAATAATGCTATAAAAATTACTATCATTTAGCATGGTAAGCATCATTTTGTCATAATCTTTCCTATCCATGACAAAAATCTGTCCTCCTTTGTCAGCTGGTCTTATCATAATACCAGGGTTGGTCTGTAAATTGCACAATGCTTGATGTTCACTCTTGGTTAAATTATATTTCTTGTTGAAACACTTATTACCCCTCTGTGAATAATATACTTTATAGTCTTCATCTATACACATCCTTTCAAATGCATGTACTAACGAATTTAACTTCGGAACATATATACTCGGTTTTCTAAAAACATTAATAAACTTCTTTGTTCTGGTATGATCTTGGTGTACAAATCAAACAGGTTTGTCTTATTCTTGAGCCATTGAATAAAAATGTCTGCTTGCCTGCTAGCCCTGATCCTATTATGGATTCTTATGATATCCCAATTTTTGTCAGTCTTTCTGCTGGTAAACTGCACTTCCAGATTTTCCTCTGGTCAGCTCCCCTGGACCCTTTCACTATTGTCTGTAACTGCCTTTAAATAACTGACCTGTTGAATGTAATGTATTAGAACAAAAACACTTGTCCATCTACCTACTTAAGTGGATAAAATGCTTAAAACCTCAACTAGGCACCTTTATTCCTCCTACAGGGAGAGTATCAGAGAGAGAGATAGCCTCCTAGATCTGCTAACTAAAGTGATTTTATCTGGACTAATCCTTTGTACTTTGTCCTTGTTAGTCCTGTCATCCTCTGAGTCACAGGTGTAATACCAAAACTGACTCGGACTTTTTGGATAACCTCGGTTTCCTATACTGAACTGGAGAATATAGCAAATTTGTTGGCCAATAAATTTAGTTCCAGTTTCACCCCTCTATTACCTCCAATTCTCCCCAGAAAATACGCTCAACCATTTCTCCACCAGCTATCACTAAAGAACAAGTCATCCATGCACTTTTCTAGAGCTAAAAGCACTGCATCAATGGGTCCTGATAATATCCCATGATGCCTCCAACATTGCTTGAAACATGACCTGTCAGGACAACTAAAATCCCTATTCAACCATAGCCCCAGACAAGCTTCATCCCTCAGGAATGCAGGACTGAAATGGTCATCACGCTACACAAAGTCAGACTTTCAACAGACACAGGGAACTATAGACCTATTAGTTTGACTAGTCTTATATGCAAGACCATATAAATAATTATCTTGAACCTAATAAACAAAGACAAAGAAATGTTCAAACACTGGACCAATCCCAGTTCTGTTTTGTCATGCCTACTAAATTTGGTGGACTTCTTCAAGAAGCTCACTAGAGCCATGGATAAAGGCAAAATGGTACATAGTGCCTACTTTGATCTAGCAAAGACATTTGACACAATACCTCTCCTACCTGGGAATGGCACCTGGCACAAAACCTCACTTGGGTATTATAGAAAAACTCACAGATTTAGGCAGAAATCTGTATATCACTCAATGGATAGCCAAATGGCTCACAGATAGGCACATGAAGTTAGGGTAGTGGAATCCACCTCCACTGTTACTAGAGATGTACCACAGGGCTCAGTATCGGGACCTCTCCTGTTTGGTGTATTCTTCTCTGAAGTCAAGGCAAATGTAGAGGACCTTTGGCTGACCAAATATGCTGATGACTGCAAGCTGGGTGCTATCACTGATTCCCCCAAACATGTAGCTATCCTCCAGGAGGGTCTGACACAGACAACTAACTGCTGCTAGAACCATGGCCTAAAATGCATTAGTGTAAGTCTGAATGATGGAGTGAAGATGGAAGTTTTCCATGGTTGTTCAGTAGTTTGAAGGTTGTAATTAATTTTAAGTACAATAAAGAATTGCTTAGTTTGGGCCAGTTTAGTTACTTTAGAAAGAGGCAGTGATGTGATCAATGTTGCTAGTTGGTTGGTTGCGAATTTGGCTACTTTATTGTATCATTGTTATAGTTTGGCTGATAGAGAGGAGTTGAAATTGATTTGGATAGGAGAGGCATATAATATGGTGGGGAGTAGAAAAGAAGTGGCTATGTTTTGTCTAGCAGAGCCAGTATGATTGTGTTTTACTCTACAGAGGCTATCTAGCTTTTGTGTTTCTTCTTTATGGCTTAGTGAAGGTAGAGATCAAATTTCAGGTGGTTGTCTATAATCACACCTAGTAGCTTGGTGTAGGATACCACTTCTGTATTGGTCTTGTTGGATGACAGTATATTAAAGGTAGTTTTGGGGGGGAAAGAGAGAGTGGGAGTGAACAGTAGTAGTTACATTTTGTTTGGATTCAGGAGGAGTTGTTGGTTGTCAAGCTAAGCTTCTATGGAGGGGAAGGTGTTGAGTTGTTGGCATATTTTACTATGGTGGCCTCTGCCTGCTGTATTTAGATCATTGATAAATAAGTTAAACAGTAATGGTTATATTCATTGGATATATGAAGGGAAGAGGAAACATCATCTTGTCATTTCACTGCTTGGGATCTGTTAGTGAGGTAACTAAGAAACCAGTTACTTGAGGAGAGTTTAGTTAGGAAAATTTGATGAATGACTGTCAAATGCCTTGGATAGATTAAGAAATAGGGCTGAGGTTAGAAGACCCAAATGTCTATTATGATTTACTATATCTGTGAACCTTGGAAGGACATTAATTGTACTGTAATTGGGTCTGAAACCATGCTGTGAGGGAGACATTTGGTTATGAGAAATAATATATGTAGTAAGTTGAGAGTGAATAGATTTTTTCAAGATTTTGGATAAAGTTAAAAGAATGATGACTGGGATATAGTTTATGAACTCACTTGATGAGCTGTCTTTATAGAGGAGTATTATATATATTTTTTTTCCATAAGGTGGGGACATATTTTTCTTGGATAGAGAAGATTATTAGAATCAATACAGAACCTGCAAGGCTACCTGCAATGAATTTGAGGTATTCAAATAGAAGTTTGTCAAGGGGAAGTGGTTGTTGTCTTCATGGTGCGTAGATATTTTTTTAATGTAGATTTTGGCACCAGACTGAGTGGGAAGGCTGTTGTGGCTTCAATGACTAGAGTAGGATGCTTGGATTTGTAATAGTTTTGGTTTGTATGAGGGAGGTTACTGTATTTATAAAATGTGAGTTAAACTATGATGCAATACTTTAGGAGTTTTTGGTTGGGAATGTGTATGTATTGATTTCTAGCAGGTTTTTTTTTGATTATTTGATGATGAATTTTAGGTTTTGTTATAATAAGTTTTTTGTACTGTTTTATGCATTATTTGCTATAGTTACTGTCTATATTTTTGCAAGGATGTTTATGACTTGGTTTGTAGCCATGACTTCCAGGTTTTACCTATAAGCTGCATGAGTTGCTTTGTTTTTTTTTTTTTTTTTAATTAAAAAAGGGGGTGGTTTATTTTTACTCTTTTGGTTGCTAATGGTACTTGCTTTGCTAGGATATTTAGAAATATTGTACCACGTGTCTGCTTCTTCAATAAATGGAAGACTATAAATAGAGCCTAGTCTATCTGGAGCAGGCTGGAAGTAAAAATGTCCTTATTGAAGTTACTTTCATTTCTAACTGTGTTATAATGATGAACCTTGTGGAGCTGCTTGGGGTGTCTGATTATGTACCTTAGCTGGTGGTCACTTAGGCTCCTGGATAAGGTGCCACTTGTGGCAACATTGTTTGGGGTAGATGTTAGAATCCAGTCTAGCATGGATTCTTTAGAGTGACCTTGTTAATTTTAATTGAAGTCTTGATCAATTGAGAGAAGCTATAAAGCTGAATTGAATTTGCTGGGTTTTCTGGGTTATCTTTTGCCAGTCTATGTTAAGGTATCATAGCAAGATGGTTTCCAGTCTTATAGTGGTTGAGATCCAGGAGAGGATTTCTTCCAGGATGGGAATGTTGGTTGCCAGGTGGTATGTATAGACCTATGATGGCTAAAGATTTGTGAGTCTTCAGTTTGAGGTGTGAGATGAGAAGTTCAGCATCATTGAAAGTGGGTACAGTATCATGCTAAGTTGAAAGATCTAAAAAAATTCTGCAGAAAATAGAAACTCCACCTGTTTTTTTTTATTGGTTCTATCTAGTCTGAGTATATTATAATGCAGTAGGAGTATTTCAGTATCTTTGGTAATTGTCTTTACCTAGGTTTATGTCACTATGAAGAGATCAGGGAAGTAGTAGGCTATATAGGCATGAACTTTTGTTGCTATATCATGGAGATGTCTTAGATTACTGTGTAGTATTTTAAGTCCTAGGTGACTGTAGAAGTAGCCTATTGCTGTTTCAGGATATGTAGGTACTAGTTGGGTGGGGTCTGGTGTTAGATGAGTGGGTCCAGAATTGGGGTGCATATCCCCTCCCAGTATTATTGTCTAGTTAGCAGTGTTGCTATTGGAGTCACTCACATTTGGGCTTGAGTTTATTCATGATTTTGGATAATGGGAGAACATATGCTGCTTGCATTTCAGAATGCTAATGTAATTAACATTGAGCAGGATGGAGGACATACTAAAACATGTGTTGTGGTATTCTAGCTTAAGTATTTTTGGGTAGGCATAGATAAGTAACACTGGAAGAAAGACTTGTAATACCTTGCTGAGATTGCGAGTATAATGAGAAATGCTAGTGATGGAAGATGAAGCTGTAACATATTAGGATTGAGAAGAATGTACAGATAAGTTGTAGTGTGTGGGGGAAGGAGTGTGATGGGATGTAGCTATAGGTAACAGTGATTAATGGGACAAGTAAAGTAGAGTATGATGACATATTGGATTGATAGGCAGGTATAGTAAAAAAACTGATATGAATGAGGATGAATTTATATAGTGAGGAGTCTTTTAACAGTGTAGAATATGTATGGTAAGGAAGGGCAGTCAGAAAAACTACTGATTTAATTGAGCATGAATGCAGAGAGACTGAGTGTAGAGGGTATAAACAGTAAAGAGAGATAAGGGGAAGGCCAAGAGATATTATAGATAAACAGATGAGGGATAAATATCAATCTGACTGTAGGATATGAGAGAAGATTACAGGGATGACAGGAGGAGGTAGTTTTGCTAAGAAATTAACTAGAAGTACAGTTGGGGAGGAGTCTGTGTAGGATAGAATATTGAGCAAACCAGTATGGTAGGAGAATGACAGTTGGAAATGATGCTAAATGTGTCATGGAAGTTGGAAAGAGCAAAATCTCAACAGGGGGTGTTTCTTTGATGGTGATAAAGTTTGGGAAGATAAAGTGAGTGGGATTCATAAGTGAATGATGTATGTGGATAGTATAATGGTAGAATAAGGTGCTGTGCGGTGGGATGGTTAGGAACTGGGGATAGGGTAGGGGACAGAAGTCAGGAATTCCTTTTATATAGCACATCTCATTGCCAAAGGAATATCAACTATATCTAAACAGGTCATTGTTTCCTTATATCCATCACTGATTAGGCCAAGTATTGAATATAATGCCCCCTTCATAATGTACCTTACAAAACATATAAAATGATTAGAAAGACCCCCAGAGGTTTCTTGCTGAAAATATCACAAGCTTAAAGACAGTAAACTACCAGAAAAGACTAGAAGCACCGCCCCTTTATTCAGGTCTTATAGACTCATTATTGGAGATCAGTACCTTGCCTTCCATCCCATGAGGGACCCGGTGGTCCTGGATTTCTTGTATCTACATAAGTCAAACAGTTCCAAAAGTACCAGAGTCAGAGATCTAAATCTTTAACAACAACTTAATAACATACAATGGAGAGGCAGGTTCATTAGACAGCACTCTCCCACATCTGTAATAGGCTCACACTGCAGATCAAGGAGTGTGGTGTATTGAACTCCTTCAAATGTGACCTTAATGATTGGATAGGTATTCATACATTCACCTTGGGATTGACTATATTAACCGTCCTAGAAGGAGGAGGTAAAGTCTAAGGGCTCACATCTGTAAGGCATGATGGTCTCAAGCCTCAGTTGCCTTTAATTTTCTTATGATACTTACAATGTCTATGTTTCTAACTGCTTCCTTTAACTCTTAAACTCATTCAAAATCTTTATGTTTAACAGGATATTCTTAAATACTTCTCCAGAATGTACTAATTTTTTTAGGTGGCGGTACACACACACACACACACATATATATATATATATATATATATATATATATATATAGATATATATATATATATATATATATATATATACACACACACATGTATAGCCACTGTTTTCTTTCCCAAATCTCTACAAAATGTTTGGGTCATCAATAAATTGTTTTCTACTTTCATTTATATATTTTCTGTATTCCTTCTGAATTTTTCTGCTTGTGCTTGTATTTTTACGTTACTTTACTATTGGAAATGGTGTACGAAAATTATGATCAATTTTGATGTTGTGTGTTGCTTTCATTACATCAACCTTTCTTAGAATTTTTAATGGTCTATTTCCTTTTTCTGTATTCTTCTAGTAGAAATATTTCTTACCTTAGTTATTTTATAGTTCTGTCTGTTCAGTGTTTCCATGGTAGCACTATTTCTCCATTGCTTTCCTTTATTACTTTGCAATTTGGTGGTAGCGATTTATTTATTTGTTTAGCTGCACTGTGGTACATTCTATTTATTTCTGTTACCTCACACAAATCTCTCTTAATTGCCTGTGTTATTTTGTTTTATCAGTCTTCTAACACTTTGGCCTTATTTACTTTCTGTAGAGCTTTTCTTTCATCTATCTTAATATGCCTGCCCATTTCTTTAAAATCAGGCATGTCTTCCTTTAAATCATTCTCTTCTTGGCTAAAAGTGTCCTCTGTGCTGTCTGTTTCTTGCTCTCCCCTTACTGTAAAATCCTAACTGGAATTTCAACCAGGGCTCCTGCAGAAGGCTCTGAAC